>NC_068364.1:84596833-84646833 GCF_020536995.1 Dreissena polymorpha
TGTGTGCGTTGTCACGTGTGGTGTGGTGTGTCCAAAACTTTACCAAAACTTAAACGTTTGATCATAACTTTTGAAATATTGAAAACAGCAACTTGATATTTGGATTACATGCGTATCTCATAGTGCTGCAACAATACGCCAAAAACCGTATTGCAATATATTGTCGTTGTTATGAGGGAAGTATTGTTGACACTGGAATATTATGGTCTTCTTGAAATTATAGGTTGCCCTGATGTTGTATGCTGTTGAAAATGGTAAAGTCAATGAGTGGAAGGGAAGGCAGATGAAGGACATAGTAGTAGAAGGTTTGATTATAAGAATTTTATTAATATAATTCATTTTACTGAATTGGGATGGAGAATTTTTGATACTTTCTCTCCTATGGCTGTCAGTAAATTCGACTGAATGATCATTCTTCAGAACAAACAGAGCGCTTGAGAACAGACAAACGATGTAAAACATTGTTTGAAAGGCGGGGCCCTTGTTTTGGCCACGTTAATTCAATAAGTCTAAAATTTACGTGGTAAAAATAGGCAAACCTATTTTATGTGCCTTGAAAATTGTTTATCCTCTCAAAGAAATGCTAATGCAACAAAAATACTTTTAACAACCTTGAAGTATTGAAAATATTTACTGTCATATCAAGAGTGACTTCTGGTTATTTTTTTCTATAACTAGTTATTTCTAAAATAAAAAAATCATTTTTTACAGATTTACCTCTTCCAATTGAAGACGAAGATGGCCATCAAGAAGGTAAAATAGTTATTTATACCATAATAGATCATTGGCCTGTTCATTTGTATTATGAAAGTGGTCCATAACAGAGTCATTGTTATGGTAGCCCATTAAAAAAAAAAAAAGTATAGGAATACCTTAAGATTTGGACACCTTATGAAATAGTTTATATGCTCAATTAGACATTTCTGTTTCTGAGTTATTTTAATGATTTAAAGGATAAATAACTTAACTTGCAAGTATGAAGATTTTCTGATTTAAATTGTAAGCAGGTCTTATAACATATTTTAGTGGGGGATATGTGTGTTGTTATTTGTGTACATCTCATACCTTAAACCGAAAAGCATAAAAAAACACTTTTAGAAGTGCTTTGGAAAACAAAACATTTCCTTTGTTATTTCTGTTATCATATAATAAAGGCTCACCTATTGATGATAAAGACAAGACCCAAGTGTAGACTATATATTCTAGTACAATTTTCCATTGTCCAAGCAAATATATATTTATGCCACCCTTCGAAGAAGAGGGGGTATTTTGCTTTGCACATGTCGGTCTGTCGGTCGGTCCGTCCACCAGGTGGTTTCCGGATGATAACTCAAGAACGCTTGGGGCTAGGATCATGAAACTTCATAGGTACATTGATCATGACTTGCAGATGACCCCTATTGATTTTGAGGTCACTAGGTCAAAGGTCAAGGTCACAGTGACCCGAAATAGTAAAATGGTTTCTGGATGATAACTCAGAACGCATACGCCTAGGATCATGAAACTTCATGGGTAGATGATCATGACTCGCAGATGACCCCTACAGATTTGAGGTCCTAGGTCAAAGGTCAAGGTCACGGTGACCAGAATAGTAAAATGGTTTCCGGATGATAACTCAAGAACGCATACGGCTAGGATCATGAAACTTCATGGGTAGATTGATCATTACCGCAGATGACCCCTATTGATTTTGAGGTCAAGGTCACGGTGACCCGAAATAGTTAAATGGTTTTCGGATGATAACTCAAGAACGCTTTTGCCTAGGATCATGACACTTCATTAGTACATTGATCGTGACTCGCAGATAACCCCTATTGATTTTCAGGTCACTAGGTCAAAGGTCAGGTCACAGTGACAAAAAACGTATTCACACAATGGCTTCCACTACAACGGACAGCCCATATGGGGGGCATGCATTTTTCTATAGATTTCAGCAAGACCCACCAATGGATAATAGACATACAGAGACCCCACTGTTGAACATTATATTGTTTACAGGGCATTGAGGCAATGTTAAAGACAACCCACAGTCTAGAATCTATACAAGGAGTCAGAGCCTCTCATGATACAACAGGCCAGTGTTAACTGTGCTGATCATATGCAATCTACAGGTTTCACTTTGGTTCTTTCAGAGTCCATGTCAACTGCTGACAGTGAAGAGCCAGGCAGTCTGACCCATGATAGGAGGAGCCAAGTGAAGAGCAGCCAGTCTGACCCATGATAGGAGGGAGCCAAGTGAAGAGCCAGCCATCTGACCCATGGTATTTCTATTATCATATAATAAAGGCCCAACCTATTGATGATAAAGACATGACCCACTGTAGACTATATTCTAGTACAATTTTCCTGTTGTCCAGCCAATATATTTATGCCCCCCTTCGAAGAAGAGGGGGGATATTGCTTTGCTCATGTCAATCGGTCCGTCTGTCCACCAGGTGGTCGTCAGACGATACTCAAGAACGCTTGGGCCTAGGATCATGAAACTTCAATAGTACATTGATCATGACTTGCAGATGACCCCTTTTGATTTTGAGGTCAAAGGTCCAAGGTGACCCGAAATTGTACAATGGTTTCTGGATTATAACTCAAGAACGCATACGCCTAGGATCATGAAACTTCATAGTAGTTTGATCATGACTCGCAGATGACCCCTATTGATTTTGAGGTCACAAGGTCAAGGTCACGGTGACCCGAAATAGTAAAATGATTTTCGGATTATAACTCAAGAACGCTTTTTGCCTAGGATCATGACACTTCATATGTACATTGATCGTGACTTGCAGATGACCCCTATTGATTTCAGGTCACTAGGTCAAAGGTCAAGGTCACAGTGACAAAAAACGTATTCACACAATGGCTGCCACTACAACGGACAGGCCATATTGGGGGCATGCATGTTTTCTATAGATTTCAGCAAGAGAACCCACCAATGAATAATAGACATACAAGACCCACTGTTGACATTATATGTTTACAGTCATTGAGGCAACTGTTTGAAAGACACCACCACAGTCTAGAATCTGTACAGGAGTCAGAGCCTCTCGTGAATACAAACATGCCAGTGGTTGACTGTGCTTATCATATGCAATCTACAGGTTTCACTTGGTTCTTTCAGAGTCCATGTCAACTGCTGCCAGTGAAGGGCCAGCCAGTCTGACCCATGAGAAATGAGGCAGCCCAAATCCTCAAGGTATGAACTAAATTTGAAGACGGGTTTCTCTGCATTTTCTATCATTATGTGACAGAGTCTTATGTCATGACTGTATTAAAGTAAATGAGTAGTCCAAGTCAAGTGTGATGCTCTAGACGACCTCCTCTGTGATCTACAGGGTTACAACAATGTGCTTGTAAAAGTCCTGGTAAAGTACAAAGTAGGCAGTTTGCTATGGAAGTTATGTTAAGTACTGTTCTTCCAAGAAATGATGTTCTGCGAACTGTCAGTTCTTATATTGTGTGAAAAATTGTTTTAAACTGGTGTTAAAACAGTTCAGTTCATTTTACCTCCTAACATGTTCAGGTTTTGTGCATTTTTATCAGGAAAACCTTGCTCTACAATATTCAATCATTGTATCACTTGCGGTGTTTCTGCCGTGAAATTTTACTGTTGGGGACCCTTTAGGATTACAAAAGTGGGGACAAAAGAAAAAATATGGGGACACAGAAATATTTTTGTAGCAGAATTAATGTGTGGAAACTAATAACCTTTAACTTGATTAAACTTGCTTAAACTTCTAACAGTCAGGTTGTAACATTGTTATTAAAACTGGAACATTCAAACAACTTTTAACACTGTCAAACAGTTGTCACAATTTTACAAAACTTTGAACAGATTTATGGTCATTGGACTCCGCATGGCATGTCAAAGTACTTGTTCGATAATTAGAAATACCGATAGTAAGGCGTTTTCTTTTTTGCTTTATGCACAATCTGCATGTCATTTTGTTGTTGTCAAACAGTGACCAGGACATTTTTGAAGCCAATTTTCTTGTAATGTACGTTTTAAGGGCAGACTTTTTCGTAATTGCTAAACAATGTAGGGACTTGGGAAGACTCTGTTGGGTTAAACAACCCAACAAGTCTTCCCATTTTCTAATTTTACTTGCCGGAGGAAAAAAAATAAATGGATTTTTTTTTCTCTGGCCTGTCACTTTAAGCCATTTTGATAGTTTCGGAAATTTCTTGATATCTGATTGGTTGTTATAATCTCAACTTACCAATGAAATAGAGTGTTAATATTAAATAAATTAACCATTGGACTGCGAAATGAGTTTATGTACAATGAAATAGTTTGTTCTGGTTACACACATTCACTCGATTACTTTACCGACTTACAACTTGAATCGATTAGTTTTTATTTCTAATTCATGTGCGCCCGCGACCCATATACAGAAAACGGGTGGGGGACAAATATTTGTTTTTTGCGACAATAACACAAGGGCGCATCCACGGCAGAACCTGACTTGTTATGTTGATACTTTGTTGCAAGGATCAATTCAGTAGAAAAGTCAACAAAATAAACGGCTTACAGTCACTGACCAAATGAGTTTGCTGCCTTAGAGTGTATATTTTCCAAAAAATATTTGGAAAATTCCCCTCTTGGAAGTGTAGTTCAATTTTAATAATCATACCTCGTTTAAATAATTCACAGAAAAGCCAAAAAAATGTTGATCTTTGAACATAAACTAACATGTTGAGGACAAAAAAGTTGGAATAATGTTTTGCTCTGTGTATGTGAATTATGGTGTGTAATCAAACACTTGATTTTGTATGTTACCTGCTTAGAATTGAAATTTCCCCTTTTATGCGTGAATTATCCCCCCTCTTCAGGGGACCCGACCCCTTTCCCCCAAAACTGAAAAAAACACTGACATGATACTCATTGCTATTTATTTTTATATCTATCTTGTTTTTAGGGACAGGGACAAGAAAAGGAATGAAACGAAGTGGGCCAGCGAAGAGAACATATGTTTCATGAACTTTTTTAGAGATGAATTAAGAGAAAAAATAATGCCATCTGGCTCCAAAAATAATGGGGTCCCTAAAAATACTTACCGGAAGAACAGTGGCCCAGATAAGGGCAAGGGTCCATAACATTATTATGAAAAAACCAAAAATGGAAAAAGAATTGTTGAACTGTGGAATATGTTTATGCCCCTGGTAGGGTGGCATATAGCAGTTGAACTGTCCGGTCAGTCAGTCAGTCTGTCCATCTGGCCGAAAACTTATATGGCCATAACTTTTTCAATATTGAACATAGCAACTTGATATTTATACCCTATTACAATTGGTAATGGGGGCTATATAGGAGTCACGTTTGTCGGTCGTCCCGATATTTCATCCGATCTTCACCAAACTTGGTCAGTAGTTGTATGTAGATAATGTCTAGGTCAGTTTGAATATGGGTCATGCCAGGTCAAAAACTAGGTCATGGGGTCACTTAGTATGTTTTAAACTGTAAGTTTGTACGGACCATAGCTATGTCATTTATTGTTACATTTTTAAATGACTCGGTACATTTGTTCACCATCATGGAACGGTGTGTCGCGTTAAAAAAAATTACGTCAATATCTCAAAGGTCAAGGTCACACTTGGGAGTTCAAAGGTCAAATGCTTGTCCGGGCCATAGCTTTGTTTTTTATTGTGAGATTTTAAAATCATTTGGCACATTTGTTCACCATCATTGAACAGTGTGTCGGGGCGAAAGAATTACGTCGATATTTCCAAGAACAAGGGCACAATTTGAGTTTAAAGGTAAAAAATGGCCATAATTGAGCTTGTCTGGGCAATAACTATGTTGTTTATTGTGCGATTTTAAAATCGTTGGCTCTTTTGTTCACCATCATTTGACGGTGTGTCCGCGCGAAAGAATTATGTCGATATCTCCAAGGTCAAGTTCGTAGTTTTAGTTCAAAGGTCAAAAATGGCAATAAATTATCTTGTCTGGGCCATAAATATGTCATTCATTGTAAGATTTTAAAATGACTGTACATCAATTTTGTTCAAAGTCATTGGAAGGCTTGTCATGTGAAAGAATTCAAGAGTTCAAAGGTCAAAATGGCTATAAATGATAATGGCATAATGATTCTTAAAAAATCGCCATAAATTGTATTATCTTGTTTTGTGAAGACAGCATACAAAATAATCAATCAATCAATGCGGTATGTGGGGGTAACAGACAAAGCTCCAGTTGGCATGCATGTGCATCTTGTGAAGCTGCACATATTGAGTGGTGAAAAGTGAAGGTCAAGGTAATTCTTCAAGGTTAAATGTTAAATATATTGCTTTTGTCCGTCCGTCTGAAAACTTTAAAATTGTGCCATAACTTTTGAGCTCACCTGAGTGCAACATGCTCATGGTGAGCTTTTGTGATTGCCTTTTGTGCGTTGTATGTCGTCAACATTTTGCCTTGTGAACACTCTAGATTCCACATTTATTGTCTGATCTTCATGAAATTTTGCAGAACATTTGTCACATTGATACCTCGACTGAGTTCGAAACTGGGTCATGCTGGGTCAAAAATTAGGTCACTAGGTAAAAAAAAACAACAAAAAAAACTTGTGAACACTGTACAAGTCCAATCTTCATGTAACTTTGTCAAAATGTTTGTCTAAATGATATTTTGGTTGAGTTAAAAATTGGTTCCGGTCCGTTGAAAAACATGGCCGCCAGGGGCGGGGCAGTAAAAAATGTCCTTATATGGCTATAGAGAAACCTTGTGAACACTTTAGAAGTCAAAATGTTTGCCTTATCATCATGAAACTTAATCAAAACATTGGTTTTATTTATATTTTGGACGAGTTCGAAAATGGTCCAGATCAGTGAAAAAACATGGCCGCCAAGGGGCGGGGGAGTTTTTCTTATATGTCTTTAGTTAAACATTGCTAACACTCTAGAGGCCACATTTATTGTCCATTCTTCATGAAATTTGGTCAGAAGTTTGGTCTCAATGATATCTTAGACGAGCTGAAAATGGTTACGTTTGCTTGAAAAACATGGCTGCCAAAGGGCGGGGCATTTTTCCTTATATGGCTATAGTAAAACGTTGTGAACACTCTAGAGGCCACATTTATTGTCCAATCTTCATGAAATTTGGTCAGAATATTTGTCTCATTAATATCTTGGATGGGTTTGAAAATTATTATGTTTGCTTGAAAAACATGGCTGCCATGGGGCGGGGCATTTTTCCTTATAAAAATGGCTATTGTAAAATCTTGTTAACACTCTTGAGGCCACATTTATTTTCCGATCTTCATGAAACTTGGTCAGAATATTCATCCCAAAAAATATCGTGGACAAGTTAAAAAATGATGCTGGTTGGTTGAAAAACATGTCCGCCAGGGGGTGGGGCATTTTACCTTATATGGCTATAGTAAAACTTTGTTAACACTCTAGAGGCCACATTTATTTTCTTATCTTCATGAAACTTGGTCAGAAGATTTGTCCTAATGATTTCTTGGATTAGTTCAAAAATAGTTTTGTTTGCTTAAAAAACATGGCCACCAGGGGGCGGGGCATTTTTCCTAATATGGTTATGTATCATGCTTTACTAAAACATTGTTAACACTCTGTAGGCCACATTTATTTTCCGATTATTATGAAACTTGGTCAGATGATTTGTCCTAATGATATCTTGGATGAGTTCAAAAATGGTTCTAGTTGGTGGAAAAACATGGCCGCTAAGGGGGGCGTGTCATTTTTCCTTATATGGCTAAAGTAAAACCCTGTTAAAACTCTAGAAGCCATATTTATTGTACGATCATCATGACACTTTGTCAGAAGATTTGTCCCAATGATATTTGGACAAGTTTGAAATTGGTTCCAGTTGCTAAGAAAAACATGGCCACCAGTGGGCGGGGCATTTTTCCTTATATGAACTTATAAATCTTCTTGAAACTTTGTCAGTATATTAGTTTAAATGATATCTTGGATGTGTATTTCAAGTTGACATTTAAAGCTTTAACTTTGTATGATTCTAAATATGTGTCAATGCTGTCAGTTGAATTTTGAAATGTGAAGTTTTACATTTTTTGTAGATTAAATAATTTGTAAAATGTTGCAGTTTCGTCAATCAGTTTTATAAGACATTGAGCTTTAAATATGATGCAGATTGTAAGATTCTTAATATCTTTCAATATTGTGGATAAGTTTGAGATATCAAGCTTTGAATTTTATGCAAAGTGTATGATTTTAAAATGTTTTAATGGTGTTGATCCGTGTAATGAAGATTGCATAATTTTTATGTTTTAATTCTGTCTATTGGTTTTCAAAATGAAAGACTTTGATTTTGTAAGTGCACTTTTATCTCCTGAAAGATTCTTTTCTAGTGTTTAGTTTATATTTTAAGGCTGTTTGCAAACTCGAAGTGAAAACAGTTCTATTACAATTTGGTAAGGACATGACATTGCATATCTGATTTTAAAATGTACTTTGCTGGCAACGTGTAATTTTCTGAAATGTCTTAGTAAGACTGTTGTTTGCAATCAAAAGGTCTGTGCTTCATATCCAGGGTAATGCATGTTTTTTGTCCAAATTTATGTCGATTCAGACATTGTTCTATGTAAATATGGGGTTTGCTTGAAGGTTCAGTCTATTTTTATGTCCCTCACTATAGTAGTGGGGGACATATTGTTTTTGTCCTGTCTGTTGGTTGGTTGGTTGGTTGATCTGTTTACGCCAACTTTAACATTTTGCAATAACTTTTGCAATATTGAAGATAGCAACTTGATATTTGGCATGCAAATGCATCTCATGAAGCTGCACATTTTGATTGGTGAAAGGTCAAGGTCATCCTTCAAGGTCAGAGGTCAAATATATGTGGCCAAAATCGCTCATTTTATGAATACTTTTGCAATATTGAAGATAGCAACTTGATATTTGGCAAGCATGTGTATCTCATTGAGCTGCACATTTTGAGTGGTGAAAGGTCACGGTCATCCTTCAAGGTCAGAGGTCAAATATATGTGGCCCAAATCGCTTATTTTATTAATACTTTTGCAATATTGAAGATAGCAACTTGAAATTTGGCATGCATGTGTATCTCATGGAGCTGCAAATTTTGAGTGTTGAAAGGTCAAAGTCATCCTTCAAGGTCAGAGGTTAAATATATGTGGCCCAAATCGCTTATTTTATGAAAACTTTTGCACTATTAAAGATAGTAACTTGATATTTGGCATGCATATGTATCTCATAGAGCTGCACATTTTGAGTGGTGAAAGGTCAAGGTCATCCTTCAAGGTCAAATATATGGGTCAAAATTGCTCATGTTATGTTACTTCTGCAATATTGAAGCTAGCAATTTTATATTTGACATGCATGTGTATCTCATGGAGCTGCACATTTTGAGTGGTGAAGGGTCAAGGTCATCCTTCAAGGTCAAACGTTATATACGGGGACATGGGTTTCACAAACGCATCTTGTTGCGTATGTAATTAATTTTGCTTAATTTTTGTGATCCCCCGCCAACAGCGGAGGGATATTAATTTGGCGTTGTCCGTCTTTCCGTCTGTCCGTCTGGCACTTTTGTGTCCGGAACCATATCTTGGAAGTGCTTTGGCAGATTTCATTGAAACTTGGTATGAGTATATATATGGATAAGAGGATGATGCACGCCAAATGGCATTGTACATCCTTGAATAATAGCGGAGTTATGACCCTTTGTATTTGAAAAAATGCTTTTTTTGTGTGTCCAGAGCCGTAACTTGTATCCAGAAGTATAATGGCGGGGGATATCAATTCAACGAATTTGCTTGTTAAATCAGTTTTTATTTTCATGATAATCATTTAGTTCGTACTGCAACTTATGATGGATTGTTACTACTATCTCCAGTTATTTGTTTGTCATGGGTCCGTCACCATTTATCTCTTATTAGCTCATCTATTTTTTGAAAAAAAATTATGAGCTATTGTCATCACCTTGGCGTCGGCGTTGGTGTCCGGTTAAGTTTTGCGTTTAGGTCCACTTTTCTCAGAAAGTATCAATGCTATTGCATTCAAACTTGGTACACTTACTTACTATCATGAGGGGATTGGGCAGGCCAAGTAAGATAACTCTGGCGTGCATTTTGACAGAATTATGTGCCCTTTTTATACTTAGAAAATTGAAAATTTTGGTTAAGTTTTGTGTTTAGGTCCATTTTATTCCTTAAGTATCAAAGCTATTGCTTTCATACTTGCAACACTTACTAACTATCATAAGGGGACTGTGCAGGCAAAGTTATGTAACTCTGACTGGCATTTGGACGGAATTATGGGCCCTTTATACTTAGAAAATTGAAAATTTTGTTAAGTTTTGTGTTTTGGTCCACTTTACCCCTAAACTATCATAAATATTGCTTTCGTACTTCGAACACTCGCATACTATCATAATGGTACAGTAAAAGGACAAGTTGCATAACTCTTGTTGTCATTTTTACGGAATTATGGCCCTTTTTTGACTTAGTAACTTTGAATATATGGTTAAATTTTGTGTTTTGATCCACTTTACTTCTAAAGTATCAAGGCTATTGCTTTCAAACTTCAAATACTTTCATGCTATCATGAGGTTACTGTACCTGGCAAGTTGAATTTTACCTTGACCTTTGAATGACCTTGACTCTCAAGGTCAAATTATTAAATTTTGCAAAAAATGCCATAACTTCTTTATTTATGATTAGATTTGATTGATACTTTTACAAAACTACTCTTACCTGACATACCACAATAGACTCCACCCAAACCATTCCCCGTGCCCTGCCCCCCTCCCCCCCCTTAATTTTTTTTTTTTTAAGATCATCTCACAAATGACCACCACACCCTCACACTATACCCCCGACCCCACCCCCCAATTTTTTTTTAAGCGGTTATTATTTTTATTATTTTATGTTTGAAATACCGTCCAACCATCGCACCCAAGAATCCCCCCCACAACCCCCCCCCCCCCCCCGGAATCCCCCTTATTGTTGTTTTTTTTGTGTTTTTTTTTAAGATCATCTCACAAATGACCATCATCCCCTCACACTATAACCCCCCCCCCCCCCCAATTTTTTTTGTGAAACTTAAAAAACAAAAATATTTATTTTTATTATTTTATGTTTGAAATACCGTCCAACCATCGCACCCAAGAATCCCCCACCCCTCCTCCCCGATTTTATTTTATTATTGCATTTTTTTCCCCGCATTTTTGGAAGATAATGTAATAAATGTCCACACCACCACACTATACACCCCTCTTCACTCCACCCCTCCCTCTTTTGTGATTGAAAATGAAAGTCCCTTCACCTTTAAAAAGAAAATAGATGAGCGGTCTGCACCCGCAAGGCGGTGCTCTTGTATAATACTTGAATTGAGCATTTCACAATCTGACAATCATGCATATCATTTATTAGTTTCATAATAAAACGTCTGACAAGGGTCAGATAATTTTAACATATATTGTTGTTATAATTTGTCATGTGTTGTATGAATAAATGACACTTCCATGATAGAGAAAATTTAAATATATTTTTAGAGACATTTGTAAAATGAAAATGAAATAACTATACATTTTACAGTGGCTAGTCGTACGGCTAGACAAGAGGCTAGCCGCACGGCCCCGTACGGGTAGACAATAGGTTTGCCGTACGGCTCTGTACGTATAGCCTTTCCTATGGATATTGTCTAAGTTAAAGACAACCATTTTCAGTGAACTGATATATTGCTTGTATGAAACCATATATTTATCCATTGTCTGAACGACAATTAAATTATTTGTGTGACTCCATTTCTGAGCAGTACCTTGGCCGTCATTGAATTTCATAATATCGATGCCGCAACTAATTAAAACAGTTTTCACTCCTTACATAGGAAAGTCGTCTTATCAAAGAATCAAATTAGAAACCGATTTAAATTGTGTGTAAGTCAATTTCTAGAACGTAACTTTGACGGCTGTCGTCATTAAATTTCAAAATATCGATGCCGCAACTCTTTAATACAGGTTTTTCACGCCTTAGGAACGTCGACTAATTAATGAATCAAATAAGCAACCGTATGACATGAAAGGAAGCCGTGAAAGATGAAGAATTTTTAAAGCGAGATTATACGATTTTTTCAAATATTTATTAATTTACATAAAATGTGTATAAAAAAAAAACAACTTATTAAACATATATTTGAACATAAACTTAAATAAAAGTTAAGAAGAACATGTGTCGATATATGCAAAATAAGCCAGATATTAAATTCTGAAATCGAAAATGTATGTACAGTCGAATTCGCCAGCATGTAAATCGTGCATGTACGATGTGAATCTAAATTTAGTTTAACGGTTCATTTTTAGTGTGAGCGTCAGCTAACGCTAATGTTTTTGCAAATCGGTATGTGCGTAGAAGCCTTAAATGGGCCTTTTCACAGATTTTGACATGTTTTTAAGTTTGTCATTAAATGCTTTATATTGATGAATGTAAACATTGGATTTTTAACGCTCCAGAAAAAAATCAAAAATAAAATTTAAAAATGGAAAAAAAGAAGCCCGTACAAGGGCTCGAACCAGTGACCCCCGGAATCCTGGAGTAAAAAAACGCTTTAGCCTAATGAGCTATCCTGCCAAGCATACATGAGAGGTGTATTCTATACCTGATATAAGCAATCTTCGTAGTTTCACAAATTTAAACGATAACAACAGAACTCTCCAAATTATTCAATCGTTTCGCGTTGCAACGCTCTATAATTTTTAGGTTTTTAAATCGTGAAAAGATGCATATAATGGCTATATTAGACCATGGTGAATGTTCAGTAATACTGATTCCTCACAAATATCATAACTAAAACGAAAATTTGCGAATCTGAAACAACTATTTTCAATTTTGTCAATTTACCAAACCGTGAAAAGATCCCTTTAACTATGACATGGAAAGACAACCACTGTCCGTTGCAGCAGACTACACATTCTTCTAGCGTCTGCTAGGAAAGATAACCACCACATTTGCCTGTTTATAGTCCACCACTCACTGGTGCACTGCAGTTGGTGTATATGAGTAATAGAGTTTAACAGCTTGTAAGACGATATTGGCCAGTCTAGTGTTTATCATTGAAAATCTGCACATACTGGCTGCTTTCAGAGAAAACAGGGCTTAATGCATGTCAAATAAGATAAGCCTGTGCATACTGATTAGCTTGTGCAATGCAAACACGCTAAACAAGGACGACATGTCGTATTTTATAATGTTTAAAGGGTCTCTTGTACTGGGATGACAATTTATGCATAAGCATTTAGCCCTGTTTTCCCAAAACGAAGCTAAAAATTTATTTTTTATTAATGATTTAAAAAAAACCATCTGAACCTGTGCTTTAAGACACACTCTTTATAATTTTGAATGGATTGTGTCCATTCAAAACTTGCAATATAAAAAGCTATAACATAATTTTTTAAACTGATGTGCGTCTAAACTTATACAACAACGAACACCTACAGTGACGTCAGCGCTTTGATAAATTCCTGCAACCATTTATTCGCCACACGAACACTAACTAAAAATACGAATGCTTCAGTTATAGGCTACTATTCCATCTGTCCGCAACCGCATATCCGCATCCGCAAAAAATAAAACAAGTAAAAATGCACTGCACTTATTCCATTCATCCGTATCCGCACGCGAATAGGCGTCCGCAATAGAACGCTCAAGTGAGCATTCTTGGGCTACTATTCCATCTATCTGTAAATGTATCCGTATCCGCAAAATATACGGACGCTATATTCCATTTATCCGCATACGTCGAACGTATCTTTATTTTTGTATATGGATAAAACTAAAAATTATAATTATTGAGATAATTATAATGAAGGACAAGCTGCTAAGCGTGAATTTAAGTAGATATAAGGTACAAATCATCGTTCTGTCCGTAAAAGGATACAAATGGTAAATACCTGAAACATCTTCTTTTAGTGCCTTGGCTATGATTTTCCATACATTTAAACTTTAAAGTATAATCAGAGTCACGATATGCAGAACTGCGTTGGTTGTATAATTCCGGGTATTTTTTCACGAATTCGATAGATTTTCAGTTTATTTTTTAGATGACAGCTACTCTCATCGTGCTAAATGCCGTCCCTATCTCGTCCGCATCCGTTTGCGGATAAATGGAATATAGCGTCCGTATAACGATTTTGCGGATACTGACGCGGATACGGATGCGGATGCGGATTGGTGGAATACTAGCCTTATTTTAGGAAAATATGTACGAAATATCTTCGTCACAATCGGCTCGGGCGCTTATTTGTCTTTGCTGCATATTACTGATTAACAGCACTAAATGACAATTCTATACTTTATAAGCCGTACGGCTAGACAATCTCAATAGGAAAGGCTATAATACGTACAGCGCCGTAAGGCTAGCCTATTGTCTAGCCGTACGGGGCCGTACGGTTAGCCTCTTGTCTAGCCGTACGGGACTGTACGACTAGCCACTGCCTTTAGTTATTGGAGGTTCTTATGTATTATACCCAGTCGCAAGTGTTATAGGCTATACTCAAATCTTTTCGTCCGTCTGTTATTGGATACTGTGATGGGTTATGTATCACATTCAATGTTTTTTTTTTGTTTATAAGACAAAATCAGATTTTTTTTCAAAATACCTTCCTTTTAACTAATTTGAAAGCATTTTTACAGGTCCATTCTTGCGAAGCAATAATGCAAGTTAAAAAACTGGTTTTACAAGTCCCTATTCGATATTTATGACATAACTATGACTAAAATCTTCAGAATAGTTCAAAGCACGAAATGAATATCTTTCTGTTGGACATGAGGAAGTGGACCGAATATCGATGACTGGATCATTTTCCACGAAGGCACATAAAACTACAGTAAAGTTCCGCTACTTTCAGCTTGGTCTTAATAGCATGTCGGACTTCATAATTAACAGGGTATTTTGTTCTTTATTCAATACTTTGGGACCATGCAATCTTGAAAAATTGCAATTTACAGTGTTCAATGTGGTCTTAATAGCGGTACTCTTCTTGTACTAGGAATCGCTGCGTGTTTTAGTCATTATCTTTGAAATCCTTTTCGAAGCTATCATAAAAAACATTTATACTCGTGTCACGCCAGGGTGACATCACGTCAGGTTTAAACACAATAAGTAAATACATATTGTTATAACGTTTAAATATTCGTTTGACTTCTATTTTTCATTTCAATTTAATAATCCTATAAATGTTTTGTTTTTGGTTGTCATATCTATTTACCATTAACGATCCGCAACTGTTTTACCTTTACGTATCTTTGCAATGAAACTGTTATAGCGACAACTGTTTCATTATAGCTGCTTGCATCACACGGACACCACTGTTATATAATTCAATGATTTCTACAAGGATGATTCTATCCTACATTATCTCAATTGTTTAACCAAGGACATTGTGCTTTTAAAAGTTCCGGCGACTACAAAATCACGCAACAGGAGAAAATAACACGATACGTAGTCAAATAATGCAAAAATTCAAAAAAATATTAAAATAACATTAAACACATATTTAGTTCACCATTGTGTCATTCCCTCTGTAAAATGAATTCGACTCAAAATGTTATTAAATGTATTATGCAAGGAAACCATGCAGAGCGATTCATGCATAGGCCACACAAATACAAACAAATCTGATCGTGAGGATTTAATATATAAAGTTTGAGGTCGAGAAGATCTTAACCACAATTCTAATGCGAGTGTCGCAAGATATAACTATGCTCAAGGCCAACTCATTTTTTAGCAAACAATGTTTCGTATTTCAAGTGACACTATCTCAGGGACCCGGTATGTCGGTATAAAGTATCACAGAGTATACATATATAAAAAAATAATTGGGTCATGGGGACCCAGATACGAGGTTTAAAGTAAAAAAATGTATATGTTATTTGTCTGCAGAAATAACTAGATATATTAAGTTTTGAGTTATATATAGGTTGTTGAAGGTAATTCGCATAAAACACGCTATTTTTCAGTTGGATACTAGCATGGGAAAGGGAAGTACCCAACACTCCGGAAATATATCACAGACCCTATATTTAACCCAGTATGAGTATATATATATATATATATATATATATATATATATATATATAGATATATATATATAGTTTTAAACTCCCCGACTTGTTGGGACTAGGGTAAATCCCACACCCAAATAGTTGGGTCTATGATCTATTTATTGGGACGTACCTAAATATTGGGACAAGACCCAACACTAATAGGACCCAGTAAAATGGTTTGTTAAAAAAAAATCTGCAGGTTTCAATTTATGTACTGAGCGTTAACATAATTATTGGGTCGCAGTTTCACCTTTGGAAAACCATACCGTGTTTTTTGTGTATTTGTATATACCCAATACGCTTGGCGCATGCTCAATGTCACAGGTTTGACTAACAATCGGGAACCCTCGGACAATTCCGCCATAACGGCGACCGTGTTTAGCTCATTGAGTTGGCCAATCGAAACACTGCGTCCATCTCCGGAGTCTCCGTAATGCACACAAACTGGCTGACAAAATGGATTCTTAGAATAAAGTGTTTTTCATTGGTCGGGATTAAAACTCTTTAACATAAGTTCATGGGAAGTAATTTAGTGGATTATTGTGTTCTGGACAAGGTAAGTACTAGTTTGACATGTTTTAGCGTCTTTTCTAAAGTAAATACGTGATGAACTTGTCTGAACCCTGGTCCATATGTCTTGATGAATTTCGATTTCGCGGCAGAAAAACAATCGGGAACCCCTGGACAATTTCGCCATAACGGCGACCGTGTTTAGCTCATTGCGTTGGCCAATCGAAACACTGCGTCCATCTCCGGAGTCTCCGTAATGCACACAAACTGGCTGACAAAATGGATTCTTAGAATAAAGTGTTTTTCATCGGATTAAAACTCTTTAACATAAGTTCATGTGAGGTAATTTAGTGGATTATTGTGTTCTGGACAAGGTAAGTACTAGTTTGACATGTTTTAGCGTCTTTTCTAAAGTAAATACGTGATGAACTTGTCTGAACCCTGGTCCATATGTCTTGATGAATTTCGATTTCGCGGCAGAAAAACTTTGGCTTAGAATCAGCATGCGCAAAACCCGTTCAAATTGTGGAGATATGATCCAAAATAGCCACTGAATGCCTCTTATTATTTTTGTTTCTTAAATGGTAGCATGTTTCCACATCGGGGTACAATGTTTTTTTCTCAAAAGTTGTGAAAACGTCTCCTAAATGGGAGACTGTCACCCTATTGGTGCCAGTTGATTCCCAAATTACCAATCAAGAGACAGTCTCTAATTTAGGTGAATGTCACACCACTGTTTATTTGTTGCTTTTAGTTTAAATTTAATTAAATATTTCGTTGGATCACCATTATTTTTGCAGATCCCCAAACCAAATTTTAAGTTTCTTGCACACCTTATTGTATAATTTAAACAAAAGTTTTCAATTGTCCTTGTATTGCTAGGGTTGTCCTTAAGGTCAATTCAAGTTGCTGCGCTCATTTTCAAAAATATGTGTTTATGGTAGGTTCTTGTTGAGTCGTGGGTATAGAGATCGCATATCCCTTAATAGAAAGTTTGTATATGATGCAGTGCGGTACGGAAAATGTTTTGACACAGTCACTATCGTTTTGCTGATAAAAATGCGACAAAAACAAGTCAATAGATTGTATTAAAATTTATCAAATATTTCCTCTTTCGTGTCTTGTTAATATAGTGTTCCTAAGTAACAAAAATCGTTTATTTACTAGTAGTTTTGATACTAGTTCGACATACCACATCTGTTGACATTTTTCCAAAATAAATGAACCTTCCCTGCAATGTCAGTTTTAAGTATATTTATAGTATGCAAATCTTGAAATTGGCATAGCAGGATTCCCTCTGGGCTTTAAAAAGTTGTCGCCACTCACTTTCGCCAAATTCAAACAGTTGTTTCCACACTGGGGCATGGAATTTTAATACAAACACAAACTGAGCATTTTACAGTATGTTTAATAAATTGATTTAATAACGGTATTATTAATATTAAATAACAGCACGTTAAACAAGTTCATCCAATAAAGGCACATTCAGTAAGTTGTAAGTCTTGTTGACTGACACCTTAGCAGCCTGCATATGTTGCAACAGTTTGGGTGCTTCAGCAGCCTTCTGGTAATCTGAAAATACAAAAATGGAAATATAATTTTAAAACAATACTAATAGTTATCAATAAATTAATTAATGTTATGCATATAAATAATATAAATGTTTTCTAGCATATGACCTACTACATAGAGCCCATAACACACAACATAGTCAAATACAATAAGCGTTTGTGTACATCAAATGTCAAATTGATATGCATGTGCTTAACAATGTTCTCCTGTTTAAGACAGTACATACTGTAGTGAATGAATTGATAAGTTTCACGGATATACAGAGTTCACTCAGCATATATTTTGTGTTGGAAATCATATTGAAGGAAAACAATTCTGACTAACAACTGTCTTCTTTTTTTGGTTAGCTGGTGAATGCATAGTGGTTTGCATTTTTAAAGAAGTCTCAACATTATCAGAATCTAACGTTCACTTTCTACAAGGCGTTACCCACTCTGAACTTGCCATTTTGACGAGTAAAACAGAGATATAATGTCACATTTATAAAGAACCAATACATGTAAAATGTTTAATTATTTCCTATAAACAAACCATACTAACCTATTTGACTGTAATGGTGGTCAACGTCAGCTTCGTACACTGTAACAAACACTTCTCATTTAAGCACAAAGTCGGTATATTTCAATGTTGCCATATCTCTTAAGCAATTATTCTAACGACCAATTAAGATAACTAACAACACCCCAAATCATCGCAATTATCACCATTACATTCCACTTTGCGCTGTCACTCAGCATGATCCATTGATTTAAACAGTATCCCTTGCGTCACAGAAATCGATTATATAACGACTGCAGTAAAGTGGCTGGTTAACAGAGGGTCTTATGTCATTTTAAGGAAAATTAAGCATAAAAAATAGCGAACATTTTGTGCCAGAATTTTTATTTTGTCGCCGTTGGCGCCAATGGCGATTGACAGTGGGAACCCTGGAATAGCCAATCAGAATGTACGGCTCTGCAAGAACGTTTTTTCAAGATGGCAGTTTGACACCATCAACCCAATCGATTATTTATTATTATTACAGAATATAAGTTTTAACATTTGAAAAGAAGCAACAAGTATAAAGACCAAATGTTAATAATTATCTTTATAATGATTCATAGTAATATATTTATAAAATATTTCATTTTGTGATGTGACAACTTAATGAAAATAACCTACGAATCAGCAAGCATATACAGGAGCATACTTAGTTTGCAACATATATTCTCCAGTTACCTAATGCCGGTAAAAACCTTTTTCTGGTGATATTTTTTTTACCAGAATTAGGTGTTAAAATTAATGATTGACCCAGGCACTCTGTGCATTTTGTTGTATGGTACCGTGCCCTCGTATCAAGCGGCTCCTCATATAATTTTGAGTACATAAAGGAATATACCCTCTAGGATTACGTCATACGCATGCGCTCCGAGTATTTTGTTTCACTAAAATTACATGTACAACACTTGAAAAAAGGAAACCGCCAAAATCAGGAATAAACAGGTTTTATGCAATTTCAAAATTTAACTTCAATTTAAAAAATCCAAATTTATCCTTATTCCATGATTTGTATTGGTCCTCTACATGTGTATATTGAATTTCCACATGAATTACAAATTAAAGCAGACAACTGTGCTAGTGTTAACACAACACCTACAGGAAATGATGCATGAAAAATTATAACAAAAGAACTGTGTCCGCACATCGCTTCAGGTGTTATACAAATGTTCAGTGGGCATACTCCTTCCCCATTAAGGGTATACATTTCCATCAAAAACTGAATTAATCAGTTAATATTTTCTGCCACTTGAGGTATACTAATCTACTTCTATGCATTTTGCCTCATACCTTGTATTATGCATCTTTAAATGAATACGATTGTCTTTTTCTTTATAAAAGATGACTGCAGAGCATTTATGGTTAATGATAGCAATCAAAACTTAATGTGTATTGAAGAAAAATTAGTATTGCCCAGTATAGCCCACTTTCAAAGTATTGATAGGATTTCTGAGACGTTTTGTTCATGCCAAACCTGGTGTCACACACCCCATGACTTCTATGACAATGAAGCATATATACCTTTTCAATAGGGCATGGAGAGCAACACAATGTATAAACTGTATTTAAAAGTGCTTTAAGAAAGCTACACACCTGCATGGGTGTAAGTGTGTATTTTGCTAAAAGCAAGTCGCCCTGCAGGGCCACCAGAGTACAAAATTAGGTCACCCATACTTATTTTGTGGTTGCCCTAAATTGTTTTGCAGTAAAATGATAATACAATATTCTATTTTTTAGCAATCAGTTGTTTACTACACTGCAGATCCATGGATCATGATCTCGATATACATGTAGCTTGCGATGTACATGTATAGCACATCATTTGTTTAATATAATTTATTGTCCCCTTCCGGTAAAACATTGTAGGGTCCCATATAAGAAATAAACATGTTTACACTCATTTCCGGGGTCAAATATAAGTAATATTGTAGGGTCCCATATAACTGATATAAGAAATACTGTTGAGTCCCATATAAGACATATTGTGGGGTCCCGTATATAGTGTTTAACCTAGAAGGGCAGAGGGGCATTACGCATGACTTTAAAAAGGGCATTTCGCACGGCGATTCTCTTACAAAGGGCACATTGGGTGTTTTCAACTTGTTGAACCTTTAATCACAGCTTTTTTTAGAAAACATTCAAATCGAATGCATAACACGAACATGAAACTGATCATGGCAGCTCTAAACTGAAATTAAACTTTCCAGATGTTTATGACTAGCGTGCATCAGATTTGCGCAATGACGTCACATTCATATTGAACGCTCTCGTCTTTTTCGAATAAAAACGTTAAATGAACCAGGGACGTATACAAACGTCCCTGAATGAACTAAATAACATGTGTTTCGTAATGCCTTTAATAAATGCCACTTTTTAACTATAAATCCTGTCTGTATTCATTAATTAATGATACATTGAACAAAGAAAGTTTCAAACAGCCTTAAATATCCGCGTGATCTCGTGACAATGAGAGTCAAACGAACGGTGGTACATGTATATGCAGGTTTGCCACTCATGGACCAGTTTGTCATTAAATAACAAAAAAATGCTATACATGTAAATAAAAGTTCTTTAAAATCGGCGAGCATTTGACTTGTAATTGACACTGTCACAATATTCAAAACTCGGCTAATCTCTAAGTAATAGCAATCTTTACCGTTACGGCCCTTGTGTCTTACGAATATTTTGATATTAACAAAAGCTTTCGGATCATTTTAGTTTGAATAACAATACGTAACGTCATTGATTTAGGTAAATTTTATTTGTACCTCATGTAAGTGAGCGAAAAAAAACAGTCATACGCGAGGACTGAATAACAACTACTGCTGGTTTATTTCAGATAAATAGTCTGCGCCAGAAGTTTGGGTCGTTGTCGTTTGTCATTTAAAAACCTGACTATCATTAATTCGTCGACACAAAACCCACGTCGTTTTCTTAAGAACAAACTCCTTTTCCTGATTGGCTTCCATTGGAAATGCCGCTTAGTTAATCAAAATAACGTAGTTATCACAAAAATGCCTGGCGGAGTTAAAATGTCGTATGTGGAGCTTATACCAACTCGCGCAATTAACTGCTACGGGATGATTATTGATTTTTACAGCACTTTTTGGGTTATAGACCCTCTTTTATTGCGTCATACGCAGTCATGCATTAATATGCGCGTCTTGGGGACACCGAGATAACACGCGATTGCAAAAGCAGATAAGACTTGATACATATGGATCTAGATAAAAGGGCACGTGGCGCTAATTGGCTTTGAAAGGGGCAGTGTGGTGCTCCGAAAAAAAGGAGCATGGCAGGGCGCCACGCTGATTAGGCCTGGATAAAACACTACGTATAAGGTATATTGTCAGGTCCCATATATGAAGTATTATGAGAAATATTGGTGTGTCACATATAAGAAATATTGTTGGGTCCCATATAACAAGTATTGTTGGGTCCCATATATGAGAAACAATGTTGGGTCCCATGTATAAGAATTATTGTAAGAAATATTGTTGGGTCCTAGTATATAAGAAATACTGTTGGGTCCCATATATAGATATAAGAAACATTGTTGAGTCCCATATATAAGAAGTATTGTAAGAAATTTAGTCAGGTACTATATAAGAAATATTGTTGGGTCCTATATTAGAAGTATTGTTGGGTTCCATATATAAGAAACATTCTTGGGTCCAATAAATAAGAAGTATTGTAAGAAAAATTATTAGGTCCATTATATAAGAAACATTGTTGGGTCCCATATAAGTGAGAAACATCGTTGGGTCCCACATAAAATATACAAGTTGACATTCTAGGGTCTCATATAAGTAAGTAACATTAAAGGTATAATTAACACTTTAGGTATAAATATAATTAATTAACATTGTTGTACTCGGCCCTTTATCACAAGTACACATGTTTACACTTATTGTTGGGACCAATATAAGTAAAATATATTGCTAGTAGACTGAACTCCAATTTTCTAATACAAGTTTCCGTGACAAACATTCACTGTGCAGATTTCTAATAAATATTTGTTGTTTTAATATCAACATAGTCTTAGGCGTTAATTGAAACACGCACTAAATTATCGCTTAATAACCATATGATATCCGCTGTTAATTCGAATGTTATTTATCATTTTCCCTGTGAATTTTCTGCTTGCCGCCATCTTGGGCGATGACGTAAAAACGGGCGTGCTCAATCGCGATACATCGACTATTGCAAGTATCCTCCGCAAAATATAAATGTGTGGATAGCAACGTAAAATCATATATATTTGGCTACATTTGCGAACCAATAAGTAAGTCAGTTGTTGTTCGGTGACACGGATGATTGGTATTCGTTCTACGACATTATCGTTAAATAACATTACAATCTTTATGGGTTTATTGGGAAAATTGGGCCTTTTTTGGGAAATTTAGGTCAGATTTTTGGGAACAAATGTTGATTTTTGCGATTGGGAAGAGCCGAATATCGGCGGTAATTTGGGGCAAAATAAATCACAGTATATATAGCGATGTTGGAAATGGAGGTATACTGGAGTCAGTTTGTCTGCCTGTTTGTCACAGTCTGTCGGGTCAGTCTAATGTGCACAACTCTTACAGTTTTGTATCAACGGCTTTCAAATTTAAAGCAACTAGACGTGGTGTGATGTGCGTGCAGACAGGAGTTTCAGATTCCCTCTTTACTTTTCAAATATACGGCCCTTTGTTTTATTAAGCTCTGTACTAGAATACTCCATACAGTATAATTCGTGTGCACAACTCAGTTTTTCGGTGATGGCTAGAGCAACTACACATAATGTGCATGTTGGCAGGAGTTCATGATCTTCTTAGAATTTACAGCATTAAGACCCTTTTTTTTAGCACTGAGCTAAAAATGATAATAGTTAACTATGCTTAATAGTGTGCATGTATGCAGGATTTTCACCACTTATTTGTGATGACTAATATATATTTGTTTCTTTTGTGGATAGTTCATTATAAGGGAATTGTGCGGTAATTCACGATCACAATGAATATTGCACAATTACCAGTAGACAGTGTCATTTATTCAGGTGTCTCAACTTCTCATGGCGGTGGACGGTGGCTGTGTGAACAAATGGAAGGACAAACAGATAGCAGACATTTCTGTGGAAGATATACAAAAAATAATATGTGCACTGTATGTTAAGCTCACCTGAGCATAATTTGCTACTGGTGAGCTTTTGTGTTCAAAGAATTCCATTCCATACACAAAAAAAATCTTCAAAGTCTTCTCTGAAACCAAAAGGCCCAGAGCTTAGATATTTGGCATGAAACATCTCTACTGGACCTCTAACATGATTGTTCAATTTATAGTCCTGGGTTCAACATTGTCTGCGTAAAGGGGTCATGAGTTTTTTAAACCACAATGCACAAAGCTTAGTTAGTGTGGTTTATTTTTGCCTCTATGTCTAGAGTAACACCTTACAAACTCTTAAGATGCTGTATTAGGTTAGGTAAAAACACTGAACAGGCCATTTTTCCTAGATCTTCATGAAATTTTGATAGTTGAAAGTTACTAACCAATTATATGCAAGTTCAAATATTTGGTCACCAGGTCAAATATTTGATTAAACATTGTGAACATTTTAGAGACTACATGTTGTTCTTTCTTTTTATAAAATTTGGTCAAAGCGTTTGTGTCTATGAACAACTGGGTTATGTTAACTTAGTCAAAAGAAGGTCACACTGGCACACATCTTAAGGAAACCCTTTGAACACTATAAAGGCGAGAATGCATTTTTTAAAGCGACAGCAGTTAAATGTATGTATTGGATGGATATTTCTGTTGTAACATTTTCTTTGACCTTTGTCTTCGGGTGAGTAATACAGGACCATCATAGTCCTCTTGTAAAGATGTACATCACTGCATTTCTTCTCACCCAAGACCAAACGTTAATGACAACAGTTACCTCTTTCACTGAAAATATTTGTATATTGAACATATTTGTTTAGTGATTTGAAAGATGTGTATAGCCATTTGCCCATTGCTTCTGAATAAAGTAGGGCATTTATGATCATGCACCAGTGATGCCAATTCAAAGTTGCAAATAAAGATCAAATGATTGCCATATTATAAATAACAGTGTAATGCTATTTCCAGAATTGCCTGATGTAGAAGAAAATGAGTCTGATGATGATGCAGTAGAGGAAAGGGGTAACGATTTCACTAATTTGTGAATTCTGTTTTTTGTGTGGGCTTTTAAGATAAGTCTCTGTCTATTGTCAACAGTATCTTCTCTTAACAAAATTCCATGAAACTACAGAGCAATGATATTCACCCTTATCCTTGTCATGTACACAACTTATTTAAATCTTGCTCCTGGTGTACTTGCAACACACTGGGGTCCTATTGCACAGGCTCATAATACACATCGAAATATTATGCTAAAGTCAGATATGATTCGAAACGATCTATTGGCTCACATTATATAAGCATGTTGCTAACAGTCTGTTCTGGTTCCCGTCGTACTAATACTTTAGTACTTCAGGCAACCGTGGAAAATGGCGGCGCACTACGTATGTATTAATTATCGTTAAAATATTAAAGTTTGGAGTAAGTGAAATACCTTCAAGCTTTTGTTAAGGTTTAGTTATAGGTATCGATCCATTAATTGTTTTTTTTTCGGATCACTTATAATTTATATTTAAAAAATGATATATGTCATGTTTACCCAATTCGGACACAGCGTCTTTCGAATAATGAATGTGTACACAATCGAACAAGAGAATAGCTGTTCAATGTACGTAATGTTTATTTTTGTATGGTCAAATAAATAATAAATTGCAATAGAATTCCAATATATATATCATTATCATTACTGTCTGATTCAAATATATCTTACCTAGAAAGAGTAAATACTATGATAAATCCATGTACATGTATGTTGATTATCTCAGGTTGTTCAAACATGCATAACAGAATACATATACATCAGTATCATTACTGTCTGCTTCAAATATATCTTACCAAGAAAGGGTAAATACTATAATAAATCCATGTACATGTATTTTGATTATCTCAGGTTATTCAAACATGCATAACAGGATACATATACATCAGTATCATTACTGTCTGATTCAAATATATCTTACCAAGAAAGGGTAAATACTATAATAAATCCATGTACATTTATGTTGATTATCTCATGTTATTAAAACATACATAACAGGATACCTTGCAATATATCTAATCACAAAAACAGCAATATTCATTTTAACTTAAATTAAAATCATAACAATATTTGATCAGAAATATTATTTAAAAAGATTTGAGCTTGTTAAATGAATGAACAAAGAAAACAAATCAATTTCTTCAAAATTACTTTTTACATTACATTACAATAAATTGTTGAAAGTATGATATGTGCTTTATCTAGTGACTTTACAAATTGTCTTATTTTTTTCAGCATATGTCCAAGAAATTGGACGAGCTGGAAGAACAGGCACATATGCCTAGGCCATCCTGTACTTGAACCAAGGAGACTTGGTGTCAACAGCAATGAGGAAAGAAATGAAATAATATAATGTTTAAAGAATTCAATGCGCAAACGTGTAATAATAAATTATTTCTTCGGAGTCCACACAACGGTTAAACCACTGGCTTGTTGCAGCGTTTGTAATTCTGATCTGGAACTGGCATGGTAGTTTGAACAATGTACTGCAGTTCTATACTTACTGGACACGTTTAAGTGTGCCAATATGAAAAAGAACTGAACAATTCATAATAATGATTATTTGTTTAAGATGCTGTTATTTTATACTGTGAATTAAATATTTTCATCCTAAAATATTGACTTTGACTTACCGATCCTGGGGGCCGTTTCATCCAACATCATGTGACAGATTTAGAATATGATGCATATTTCAAATAAACATTATTACTAAACACGAAATCATAGTTTTGCTAACTTCGGTTAATTGATACCTGTCATAATTTCCTTACCCATTGTCCAAATTTTGAGTGCATGTTGTTTAACAGCTTTTATATGTTCAATTGTTCAGTTTTAATTGTATATTTGAATTGTCGTACGACATTTGATGAAACTGTCCCCAGCATCTTTTAAGTTTTTGCTTCATTATGATATACCGGGAAATATGTACCAACTGTTTTCTTAAATTACTTGCTATAAAAAGAACAAAAATTGATTTAACAATATCTCTTTCTGGTAAACATAACCATGTAAGCAATTTATATGTAAAACAAGACTCTAAAAATAATTTGTTGTATCCTATTTGACACCTTTAAAGTATGTATAGATACTACATTTCAGTTTATATGTGAATCATGTAATGTAAAATTATATTATTTCAGAGCAATAACTGTAAAAGGTAAGTTTTTAAATATCTATCCAGTCCCATTATGTGTCGTTGGGTTAACAATCAAATAAGCCAACTTTAACTGTCATTTTTTTACTCTTGGCTCAAAGAGTCCTTCGTGCTTCGCTACAAATTCGAGTAGGGAAGCAGTCAGTTGCTTGCACAAAGTGGTCAGTACTTTCGATGCAAGAAATGCTGTCTAGGTGGTCGTTCCATGTGTATTTTGTTGTTTTCGTCGTCCACTTATACTTAACAAAACGTTGGAGATTTTGTACTTACAAAAACTAAGGTCTTCACGAAATTTTGTAGTGTTTACTTTGCATCATGAAAACTAAATCGAACAGTAGAAAATTATACACTCCCAATATGGTCATATCTCAGGCACATGGAATAATTGTCACACGTGTGTCACTAAGATAAACCGAAAGGATTGTAAATTATAAGTTAAACATTGCGTTATAAAAGTTTATCCGAAATACGTTCTGTCCGAAATATAGCCATATAAATATGTTTATGTATTGAGGTGTTACGTAAGAAAGAAGAAAAATCAATATCGCCAATATATTTATTATAATAAAACGTACCGATTTTTATACTTTGAACTCCTTGCTCCGAAAATAAATTATTTATCCATTTTAAAGAACACACTGGCTGCCGCCATGAATCATGTATGCCTTACCCAACACAAAGTGTCAGGAGCATGTTATCCAGACTACTAACAGTCTGTCTTAAAAATCGCAATCTGAAACACTGGTGATATACATTATGCGCACTGTTCTGGTTTGCTGTATAAAAAATCACATTATTGACCATTTGTGACATATTCTGGGCAACTAACACTATTTTAGAAGCCATCACTTATTTTGACTTGAAACATTTTTCTGAGAAACTGTCATGTTTGGTGAAAGCAGCGAAAAAAAGTGGAACACGCCTCCATAATTGTACTTAAAAAGCCTAATCTAGTGACCCAATAATTGTGTTATAGATAACATATGCCGATATGTTCGGTCATCAATTGATAATTTTAAATTTAAATTTATTTGATAAATGCTGATCACATTTAGATAAGATGGATGTCAATGGCCAGGCTTGTTGTTTGTGTACATCCTATGTGGTTAAGAGTTTATGTTTTACTGGTAATGTAGACCAGATGGAGACTACCACTCAACAATATAATATATATTTCTTGTCCTGATCCCATCGAGTCTGAGAGTATTGAGTCAGATGAAGGTGTGGATGACATTGACACTAAGATAACCGAGTAAGATGAAGGTCGTTATCCAATTGTGTCAGAGACTAGTGAAGCAGTTACACATGCACATGTAACTCTGAGACGGAGACTCTTCTTGGGAACCAAACTCGGCCTGCAAAATCTAGTGGTAAATTATTAGAAATATGCATTTTTTAAAGAAGGCTATTGTGCAGCATTAATTTTTCATTTGAAATTAACAAAAGGTTGAACTAGTTGTTAAACAGTGATCGATTATTTTTTAACTGATCGAATGCTATTTACTTGAGTTCGGCGATAATTAAATCCTACAATTAGAAGAACTGTAACAAATATCCGGATACTCTGATATCCGCGAATCAAACAGACAATCCAGTCCGGTTAAGTAGTTGTGTAATATTATCGGTCCATGTTCAGAGTTTTTATACTGATTAAAATGTTTGCAAAATAAATGTGCAGTGTATCCGTTTGTTCTATTGATATTGAGAGGGTTTAAATCTTAACAATACACTCCTTGTAAAGCTGTCATTTATGAAAGCGTATTGTTAATTGATAAACTGTTAAAATTATTGAATTAGGAAGGATAAATATTTTTTCTGTTGAATATACATTGTAAAAACTTACACATATTGATAAAACTGATTAAGTATTTAGTTTGATTTGTATAACTCAAAAGTTCTAAAGTTATTATGTAAATAATGGAAGAAAATAGGTCAGCCTTTTTACAGTGATTGTTTATGAGGTTAGAATTCACCTTGATTTCTGCCTCCTGTGCAGAATTGGGACTTTGGAATCTGATAGTTTTGTACAAAATAGCAGATATTTATCTTAAAAGATATAAACTAATTTTAAACATGTTAATGCACTGACTAACACAATCTGAAGGGAAACACACATGACATTGTATTGAACTTCGTGAATTATTTGTCTTTCACTCGTGTAATCGATGAATAAGTTTGAACATTATTCTCTTGAAGCAATATCAAACTTAGTCATGGACAAAAGATACAATAATAGTTTGTGGTTCATTTCGTGATTTGCCGACCATGGTGTGCGGATCTATTCGGTCTGCCCTAAGCTACCTACATACCAACTTTCAAAATAATTGGTACATCGATAGACACTATAGACCCCTCTGGAAACCGGCAGGGGACTAAAAATGCACTAAGTGACCATCTGACCAAGCTATTTACCAAACACGATCCATATTTGAACTTAACCTAGATAGCATCCAAATGCAACTACTGACCAAGTTTTGAGAAGAGTAGTAAACATGTTTGAATAAGAGTCCGGACAACACATTGAATGCTCACCAATTTTTAACCCAAGATGACCCATATTTAAACTTGTCTGAGTTTGAGTTTAAGTTCGAGTGTATTATTGGTGAATACAGCTCCAGGATTATTTTATGTTATTACACACGAACATATATTTCATTTGCTTTGTTTATTATTTTCAAGAATCTGTGAAACATATTTTTCTAATGTATCAATTAGAATAGTATGCAACAGTCCTGTGTTTTAACGTTAACACGTGTTTTGCCAAGGCGTTTCAAGGATTTTCTTACAAGAAAACAAAATATGTATATGTACTTTTGAACACAGTAATTATATCGCTAACTAATATTTTATCATGCAATCTTTAAATTTACGATTGTGTCTTGAAATTTTTAAATAGGGGCCAGTATATTCTTAATATTGGCTGATTTACATAACTTAAGCATTTTTTTATTGTTTATCTCTTAATGGTTTAGATTTTTCGAATACACTGTACGCCCCATTCGCTGCAAGAGATTACATCGATATCCATTGCAATGTATACACGTTTCGATACTTCTCGTATTGCATTATTTAACACTTCTAAACATCTACTTAATTTGATGATTCGTTTCTTTTTTGAACAATTATATGTTAAATTATATTATATTTATATGCATGTGTTTACCTATAAAGTCGAATAAAAGTGGCACTACCTTTATTGATTATTTAGTAATGAGTGTAAAAAGTTAACACTTATCTTAAAAGTGTTATTAAAAGTGTTATTGAATAAATGAGATAGTGGAACTTGCACATGTTTATTACATATAACGTTATTGTAATCTTATCGAATGGAAGTAACAATTGTATGCATTCGTCTTTATAACATCATATTACAGTTGTTGTGGATTTTTATTTAAAGGAACCAATAGCATATTAAATACATGGTACATGTAGCATAACCAATTTAAAACAAATCATTCTATGAATATACAATATAGTGTACATGTTGTACTCTTTATCTTACAAATAAAATTGAAATCACATTAAAGAGCTAATAAAAACATGGAAGCTAATGCATTTAACACATTTCATAAAGTTGTTTTACATGATTATAAACAATAAATCCTTTGTTTATAATTGTTAAATTTAAATAATGCACGTTCACATTGAATGCGTTATTAAATGAGGAACAAAAAATAGAAATTAAGCTTGACACAGGAAACACTCGCACAAAGCAGCTAAAACTAACGAATACAGAACAATAGCACTGATGTTTCCGCCTTGTGATGGTCAAAACCAAAGTAGTGGGTTGGGTTTGTTGGGTTTTAAACTGTTTTCACGAAGCTCCGTGGATAACACTTGGTCAAAGGGTATTGCAAAACATAGTATACAATCAAACTTCATACCGTCGCCTTTCTATTAAGCTATATAAAAGCATAGATAAAAATATAATAAGTATTCAAGTACTTAATAGTTTTATGCACACCATTCCAACATAATTGTTACTTATGAGTTCCAAAGCATTGTAACACAACATGTATTTATTAAATGTCGTCTTTGAATATGAAACATGAGAGGCATATCAGCAATTAGGCGCATTATCTAGAATATATATATCACAACACTATTTGAATCACAAAAAAGAAAAAAGACATAATTACAAAACACTCACTACACAACAAAGAAACATAAAAAAACACCCTCGTAAAAAGGAGGATAAAGGCCTGCATTTATACGATGTCCAGAATAGGTTTTGGCAACATCATCTATGCATTTTAAGTTTACTTACCAAGAAATATAAAAAGGCATTACACCAATTCATGAAACATTTGTTTGAGCGTTAACATTATAATAGTACGAATATATGCACACTTTAGACAGTTATAATTATGTATTTGATAAATAATTTTAAATATCATCACGAAGGACGCTCTCATCTAAATTGTAAACATGTTCATGAATAGATAATAAAACGCGTTGATATGTGATGGATTTTGTTCATCCGACACATGATGGTTACCCATCTTGGGGTTGCAACCGCTCATCGTCAGTTTGAAAATAGCTAGATTGACATGATAAAGGTACCGTCAACCAAGAATGACGAAAAAAGAAAAATTACTTAAAAAAGTTCATATTTTCAGTATATTCGGTAATACAATTTCGCGATGTGAAATCGAAAATACATCGCGAAAAAAGTGACATAACGATAACCACACTATAAATAACGCAAGAAGATTGATAATTGTATAAATAAAATATATATAATTCACTACGCATGCACAATTTGCATTCCTGGGTTTACCACGTGACGATGATGATCAATCTACCCGAGTTATTTATAGTTAACTGGTAGACATGCCTAGTAAAATTTATTACCAAATATACCGAAACTATGAAAACTTAACAACTTTTTTCAAGTAATGAGTATACCAGTCGTGATAGTTTAATAAATGTAAAACTAATATTTGTAACAAAAACGGTATTTTACAACTTGTCGTCGTGCTGGTTGACGGTCCCTTTAACAGGGAGCGCATGGTTAATCACTTTGATCACATTATGCATCAGGACAAAGTGTATCGGGCGCTCATGTATTTATAATAAATCGATCGTTGCTAAAGTTCCTTATGATATCGTTAAAAAAAACTGTAATTATATTAATGATGCTTTATTATTTTTACATTGTATAAGCCATAACCTACAAACATACAAAACATTAGTGTATTCAGAGACGATATACATGGTAAATAATACATCAAAAGTAAACTTAGACATTCAAGGTTACGTTCGGAACATACATTAGCACAAAGAGTACACAAATTTAAGCCGTATATCTTACACACCCTTTTCCCGTCCGTTATATACATGTAGCAGTAACTAAATAGAACATACTTGAGACTATGACTCATAAATTGGACCGTTTAATCAACCAATTAATTCATTCATTATGTTGAATATCCCCCAACATCCCAGTAGTTATTACGAAAGTTAATATCTGAATTACACAGCTAACCTCAAAGTTACTTAGTGTTTTGGTAAGTTACTTCCAATTTACTTCTCTCCTTATAATGCATTTAATTTAAATCATTAAATAATTTCACGCATTTTATCAATGTAACAATGTATTATTTGTTTTACTTAAAACGAACATGCATAACAACTGGGAATAATAACTACCTGTTAAAAACAAGAACAATGACCATTAGTGTTAGTCTTTTTCAACAAATCTAAAAGTGATCTGTTTTGTAGGTGTCTCCCTACAGTCAATACTATTCAAATCTGGCATGTAAATTTCTACCTCGGTCGGAACCCAACGTTTCACCTCACACTCTATTTGTGCAGTATAAGAGGTTTTGTCATCATAACACATAATCGAGCCACTGTTTTCGTCGATAGGAATACAGAATTGATGATGACGCGCGATGTAAATAGAATCGTCAATAAAAATCCTTGGATGCAGCACATGGAAATTCATCAGAGTGTAGTTCTGATTGTTTCTTTAAAGTTTTCTAAAAGAGCTAAATCTGCGCACTCTTCGGAGCTATTTTCATTTTCTTCATTCACAGCGTCGTCAATGGGCAAAGCGTTCCTCAACTCTAAGATATTTTTTTCAAAAGAACGACTTATACTGCATGCAAATCCCGTTTTCGAGCGATTGAGCTCTAAATCTTTAACAATTCCTTGCAGACGGACTGCAATCTCCTCTTGAAGCTTTCTTTCCAAAAGAGTAAAATGCACATTCGAACCGATTTTTTCTATCTGATTTACAAAGTATGTCTTTCTTTCAACTTCAGTCAGGAATTGCTGTACGCACTCTGTTTGCGAGCCCGCGCCTGCATTTCTGTGTCGTAAATGGATATTCTATGCTTATTTTAATGTTCTACAAGATCGTGTCCTTTCTTAGTAAGTTCTTGTAAACTATTTTTCAACCCGACACCTTCTGCATTCAAGTTGGATGGAATATCAGCAAGAACCCGAAGCTCGTTACAATTTCTATGTTTAACAATCACGCATTTGTTACAACATGCCACATCATGAACTTTGCAAAGGTAGACAACTTCTTCGTTGTCGTGATTTGGGCAGACAATCAGGCTCTTCAAGAAGTCAGATATTTCAATGGGAGGCAACTCCTTTACATCACGTAACGTGTGCGACTTTAATATTTTAACTAAACCATGCTCTATTTGACATCTCTCACACAAAGTTGTTCCACATACATTGCAGTACACAACGGCCACTTTGTTGTTATCCTTACACGGTCCACAAACATGACTTTTATAGGCCATTTGCATTCACAAAAATGTGTGTATTTCCTTGTCCTAAATCGACAGTAGAGGCTATTTGAATTTACATTTCTTTGATCGTGTTTTTAATCATCACATTTGCTGTAAGCACAATTGTAGCTTTTCAGTGAAAATCAATTGCTATCTTGTTCTTGCATATGTTTGAAAGATATTCACAAACTTGACCTTTATTAGCGATTTTGTTCTTAACTTACACCGCATGTTCCCCGATCCTAAATCAAAAGTCGGTGTTATTTGCTATATATATGTTTTAGATCGTCCTTATCTAAAACGTGTATGTCAGTAAGCACATGATCGTTTCCTTATTTTGCAGATAAAGAAAACTTATTTTAACTCATCCACAAACGCACCATATCTAACCTGATCTTGCACAAAATTTGTTTTGATAATGTATGTTAACCGCGATAATGACGACACTTATACATCGATTGCAGTTGAAATAAACTAGATATAAAGCACATAATGTTAACTTACTCATGTGGGTATCATGTAGCGAAGAGCTCTTAAATAGAAGTGCATGATAGCACAGAGGTTTTAATCAATGTGGCAAACATTTAGTTCGTTTGTTTACTAGAGATATAGGGATGGAAAACTCGCTGTTATAGAGGTTTTCTGGTCAAAGGCACATGTTGCCCATCATTGTGTTTTAATTCCTCATTAGATATAAAAGCACAATACATTTACTCTATAGATACTCTACATATAAGCACAGTGCGAACGATAAATGTGGACCATAGCTGCGCATCATCTGCAACTGAACGTGTTTAAGGGTGTAATCCGCATCGAGGTGGAGTGTTTAAATACATTTTAGTTTGTTTGAACACTCGTATATGATTTAATTTCGCAGTCGTCTTTGGGATAAGTGACGAGAGCCTGAACTTGTGTTGACTCTTATCATTATGGGTATTAAGTTAATGTTAACATTGTATTTGCCCATACTTAAACTATGAATATTTTTATTTAAGTTGGTTTATCCGAGTTGCATGCCAACAGTGTATATGCCCATTGTTTAAACAACACACACATACAAACGTGTAGCATTACAAACAAAACATATATCTCAACTGTTATTAATACTGATATCAAGCTTTGGTATAGTTGTAAAAACTACAATTCGACACATAAATTAAACGTGCAAGGCGATGCAACATGATCAAGCCATTTTCGAAAATCGGGCGAAATTGAAAGTTGTTATCATTTGTATGACGTTTTCTTGTTTAATTATATGCCCTAATATTAGCGTTGTCATTTAAATTCATTAAAAAGACTTATTTATTAAAGTAACATCAATGTATGTAACATGAACTGAAACTGTTAGACGGGTTTTGTACTACCCTATGCATATCATCACGAACAACATATTAATGTATGTGATGGATTGTGTATATTTGAGCAATAATGATTACGCCTTTAAGATTGCAAACGCACATCGTCAGTTAAAAAATATCAAGAGTGACATGCCAACCGCAAGCGCATAGCCAATCGCCTACATTACATTATGTTTCAGGAAAATGTATCATGCGCAGTTTACTTTAAGTTAGTAATGAGCAAAATCATGTGTACATTTTTAAAATGCACTGAAGGCACTCATATATTAAGAAGTAGACGATGATTGTAAAAATACGATGTTGATTGTTAAATTCAATACGTATTAACACATAATATAGGTGTAGCAGGTTTATTTTCAATCATGCTTTTTTAATATTTTAAGAATTAATAAAGTATTTCAACAAAATAAAAATGCTTAACAATTACTCAAAAACGTGTTTACTGTTCGAATATAAAGATATATAAGTCTTTAAGTGTTACATTATGTTAAATTTGTAGTTAAGTTACGTATTTGCCTAAATTCCACTGTTTAACGAGCCCGATGACACATTTTCTTGAAAACTCTTTTAGCAGATCTCCTAATCACAATGGCACTTCTGTTCCCGATTACCCGACACTTTTTAAAATATATAACAAACAATGTATAGTGTACCTGAAATGAAAAAAATGTGTTGAATACTGCTAGAGTATGCAGGCAATACATAACACTGTATGTACTGATACTAATTAAAAACGACTAACCGAACATTTGCTCCGTTTGTCTTATCCCTTTGGAATATGATTTTGTTTTTCAGAACGTATTCAATCAAGACGCATCGTAGGGGTTAAAATCTCACCCTTTTAGCTTGAAGATTCAATGTATTTTTTATGTCGATTTTAACGTTGAAGCTTATATACATTCCTCTCGATGCATGCTTCCTTGGACCTACACCGGTACTCTCACCGGTCGACTAGACATCACAATGCCAGATTTGTTAAGTCTCCGTTATCCGACGTGTCCGTAAACGATTACCAAAGTGTCTACACCATCATGCATTTCACCTATTAAAACATACTCTATCCTTGTTCATAGCTCATGCTGGAATAGAAAACACCCTCGCAATAATTGTTACAATATAAACACACGCATGTTATGAAAAATATAAACTTCGGATATCAGAGTGCTCAATTTGTTGAAAGTCTAGGTTATCCGACCATTCTTAACTGTATTTATGATATGCGTCACAATTGAAGTACTCGTCAGAATCACACTCGAAGTACTCGTCAGAATCACTATACTCGTCAGAGCTCATTTCATGTTCACCAAGCAAAGCGTCTTCAATGTGCAAATCGTTCCTCAACTTCAAAATATGTTTTTCAAAAGAACACCTTTCAATGCATTATCCAGTTTTGGAGCGACTGTTCTCTAAATCCTTAGCAACTCCTTGCAGACGGAAAACATTCTCATGTTGAAGTTTTCGTTCCATCACATTAACATGCACATTTGAACCGAATTTCTCTACCTCTTTTATAAAACTTGTCCGGCTTTCAACTTCGGTCTGAAATTTCTGAATGCACGCTGTTTGCCTGTCGATATGTTTATAAATGTGTTCTTTCTTTTCAGCGATTGACGAAAGCACTTCTTCCTCGGGTTTTCATACACCTCCAATAGTGTGTCTTTAATATGTTTGAGTAGAGTTTTTGTCTGTAGTTCTGTGTCGTGTACAAACCCTTTATGTTTACGTTCATGTTCTGTAAAAAGTCGCCCTTTTGCACTTAGATCCTGCAAAATACTTTTTAACCCTATACCTGGTTTATTTAAGTTTGGTTGTACATTCGCCAGCACCCAAATATGATCACACTTCCTGTGGTCAGCAATAACGCACTTGTTACAGCATATTACATCGTGGTCTTTACACAGATAGACAACTTCTTCATGTGTGTGATTTTGGCAGATAATTAAGGTCTTCAAAGTTACCGAGATTTCCATTGAAGTTTATTCGGCGATACCACGCAACATGTGATTCTTCAATAATTTCACTAAACCGTGTTCTTTCTTACAATCCCTGCACAATGTCGATTCACAAATAGAGCAGTATACACAAGCGACTTTGTTTTCATTTTTACACGGTCCACAGAGACGAATTGTAGATGTCATTTTAAAATTGGTGTTTTAATGGTTAAATGATCGTAGTGTGTATATGGTATTCCTTTCGAGCTATCATTTAACGAAGTTATATCTTCAATGACTACGTACTTTGGATTTAACAACCATACTAGAATATGAAATCAAATGTTTATAATCAAACTAATATCATATTGCAGTATGTTTTTAAACATTTGCCATAACTAGAGGATCATTCGTACGATATCACAATTATGGTGGCCATTAATAAAGTTTTTTTCAAATGTATTGCACCTTCAAGAAGCAAAATCAAAGCGGTTAATGTAATACCACAAATTAATTAATACTATTTTACAGACAAACATGTGTCACTAATTTAGAAAACATTAAAGCAAACTAACGGACGTGTGCTATTCAACGTTTATATCCAAAACTGTTTAGTGATTATCTTTCTACGTTATCTTATATATGATAATACCGATACCTTTTATGACCAGAAACGTGATAGAATTGGATTTCTGTCTAAAAAAAATTAAACAAAAACGGTCGTGGATCAAACGCACGTCTTAAAAGTCGTACAAGACAGAAGTCATATAAAAACGATAGTCATATGAAAACTTCAGGGCAATCATAAAGACAGCTGTCGTGTGACGACGGCATACAACAGCCCGTGCTTTAGCCGAATCAATGTTACAATAAACGAGATATAGGGTGTTTGCCTCTGTTTATATAGTTCTGAGTATTGTAAGTGGGACGTAAAAAAGTAACCTGTATATTTAACACATGGCACAGACAAATGTGCGTTCTTATTCAGAAAATACCGTGCATATATGCCACATTCAACAAGTCTCCGAAAAACATTCATAGTTCATACCTATTAAGTGTATAGTCTCTGCTTCGTCAGTTTTTATTATTTCCCCTTTTGTATTAGGTGTACAATATTACGCCGGCATATATTCAATTCCAACCAAGATGAAAATAGATAAAATCCTTAATCAATATGGAACTTCAGTGAAATCAATTTCAAACACTTGCGCTACCCACAATATCCCTAGTTTGCAACTACCAAAACAGCAGAAAACTAAAATGTATATGCTGTAGAATATTAAGATTATGCTTAATGTCTTTCCGGATTTATATCTCTCTTGCACTCTTGCTGTTTAATTAACAATCATTATATCGGTCTTAGACGTTTCTAAAAACGAAGACATTCAGGAACCTTGACGACGGCGTAATGGCGTTATAGGCGTCAACTTTAGATTGAGATGACAGTAACCTGTGATTGTTGTTCAAGAATGAAACGGTTTGGCTCTTCATAAGTTGACATTTTATCTAACCTGCAATATGCCCCTCCAACTGAGTCCGTAATTTTAAATAAATGGGCATTTATCATGCATATTTCTGAAATATTTTTTGTTATATTTTATCAAGTATGTACCGTTGGGTACACAATATCTGTTTCAAAAAGACATTTTACTGAAACAAGAAATTTGTTATGTCCTGTCTGTTTACAATGACTTTGTCAATAATGTCTATCAGTTGACACAACTTATGAGTTAAAATATCCTATGTTCTATTTTGGTTGGATCTAAAAGCGTCTGTGTTTGCTGCTTACATATATATTACATACATATTATATTTCATAATCATTATCTGTTGTAAATAAAGCTGTACGAGGTACAATTCTTAACATGTTTCAGTACTAATAGAGGCTTATGCAAACATTATTTTAAATATATGAGCGCTTAGTCAATTTTATCGCCACCATTTTTCAACGATTCGCAAGAAAGCGAACATCTAGTCTCACTGCCTTTTTCCATAGCTACAGTCAGTTCAGGTGGAAATTGACGGAATGTTCTACGTCATATAATCGTTAACGGTGCACTGATGGTATGAAATTGATTTGCAAAATGACTGTCATGTACATTTCGGGTGTTGACTTTGAGTTCATTACTGCCATAATAATAAACAGATTTTTTTCCGAATACCGTACAATTGATTACAGACATGTCAACAATTAAAACATGTTAATAAAGTGGTGCTGAGAGAATTAGTGTGTGACAAAGCTCTAGTTTGACTTTATATTATTTCTTTACATTAATTTAATATTCATTCCCAATCAATACAAACACAGCTTAACTTAGCAAATGCATACATTTAAAATTCAAAGCAATATAATCATATTACACCAAATATAGATATTAAATAGATAATTATATTTTGATTATTTTTATCAAAATGTATCAGCAAATGAGAATTCATTTGTAAACTATTCTGTAAATATAACATACTATATGGAAAAATACAAGAATCAAATCAACAAACAACACAAACAAAGTTGAAGCTTATATGACATCATAGAATTGTGTAAAAGAAAATAATAGCCAGTAACAACAATTTACATACGTCGGTGATATTTGAACTCTGAAGAAAAACAAGACCATCTGACTAAAGGCCCGAGGTAACGAACGAAAAACGGACATAAAATCATTTTATCCGTTCGTGTCCGTTCTTATCCGTTAAATGCCCGTTTCATATCCGGAGCAACCGCTCCTTGTTCGGCGATGTTCGGTGACATCCGTTCCGTCCGTTGGGAAGTTTTGAGCATGTTCAAAATTTTCCACCGGATAAAACCGACAGAGATATCCGTTTGATATGCGGTCTTCATACGTTAGTTTACGGTTTGTTCGGAACTCGTGCGGTACACCTCCTGTACGTATCCGGTTTCTGTCCGTTAATGTCCGGTTGTCCTGGTCCCAACGCATGCTAACATATAATAACGGACAGCTAACGTATACAAAAGTGCGAGGAGTTAAGCGGAACAAAACTGTTAACATACATTTAACCGTTATTAACCTGTGGGTCGAAGTATCATTTCATTTTGGTACGCCTTGTGTAAAGGACATGTGCAATGGAGTGTCGTGCTCGCATTCAATTAGAGTTTCAAGCCACCTTCGTGCAGGCTAAGATTGGCCTTTTGGATGCTAATCTGGCCGTGTGTCGTCTTGCTCAAAAGAGAGCAAGCAAGGAGACGGTGGCATCGCAGATGGTGGATCAGGGATTGGCTGGGTCCCGAGCGGAGGCGTCAGTTCGGTATGTATGGCCAACTTATGGACGAACTACGATGAGAGGACCAACGCGCATTCATCAACATCATGAGAATGCCACCCGAGATGTTCGATGAGATTCTCGCACGAGTGGGCCCAATGATAACGAAACAGCGCAACATCTATTCCCATTTAGCCAGAGATGAAGCTAACTATTGCGCTGCGGCATGTTGTGTCTGGTTCAAAGTACCGTGATATGCGATTCGGCTACCCCACAACACTATTTCTCTTCTCGTGTCAGAAGCAAGTACCGCTTAATTTACTATAATAGTGATAAAATTGTAAAAGGCTTCTGATAGTCATTTTAATATATTTATATATTTAAATGTCTACTTTTATCATCATTTGATATGAATTGAATTGTGTTTAGTTATTGGTATATGATAAAAGGCAAATAGATGAGTGCGCGCACTACAACTCTAACCTCCTAAATTTTATAATACCATTAGTACTGTCTTGTGCGCATATCTTGAAATGCACAGTTATATGCACCGTTTATCAAGTAGTATATTTCTACCTAATCATCCACTCGCTAAAAGTCATGGATTATCTACGGTGTCATACACTTATAATCCACGCTAGCTTATCATACTGTAATCTTTTACACGTCAGGTTTGTAGAGCAACCATATATGAGTATGCTGCCGAGGTGATGCCGTTGCCAACAACAGCTTCCGATTGGACGCGAATAGCTTACTGCTTCAGGGGCAGCCGGTATTTCTCCCATACGCTTGGTGTTAATGATGGCAAACATATTGCCTGTAAATATCCCCCAAGATCCGGGTCTACGTATTTTAACTACAAGTAGTACTTCTCCGTTGTCCTGCTAGCTCTGGTGGATTCTGACTACAAGTTCGCCTGGGCTGACATTGGAGGCCGTGGTGCTGCATCCGATGCACAGTTGTGGAACGAGTCAGACCTGAAGGCAGCAGCTGATAACGAAGACTTTGACCTCCCAGAACCTGAAGCTTTGCCAAATGATACTAAGGATGTACCCTACTGTTTCATCGGAAAGAAAATATAAAAGTGTTCGACCGGCCAAGATTTATTTATTTATTTATTTTATTTTGGGCGTAAGTATATATAAACATTCATGATAAAGAAACAAACACGCATATGTATTAAAAACAAAGCAAATAAAATTATGATACTTTAAAATATAAATAAAGTATCGCATAAAATTACCGTTTTTTGTACGTTGGTGTTCGTTAATTTTCCGTTTCTCTCACGTTGGGATAACGTTTTGTCCGGTACTAATGCGCTACACTGCCGTTTTATCCGGTAGAAGTCCGTTACTCGCACGGTAATATCCGTAAGCCGACCGTTAAATATCCGGTACATATCCGTTAAATGTACGTTTTTGTTCCGTTACATCCCCGGTACTCGTGCGGTCATTGTGTGTTTCCTACGCTTCACACACCGATTTCGAGCGTCTTGAGCGGCAGAGCAGGTAAATTTGATCACCGGATCACCAAAATCTGCATGCTTTGTTCGTTGTCTCTCCGTTACATATTCGTTAGTCGGTCTGACCGGGCCTTTAATTGGAACAGAGAAAATATCGATATGTGGACAATTTGCATTACCTATATACGCTATGGTGTAGCATACATTTTCTTACATTTAATATAGAACGGAGAGTGCGCGAAAATGATGCGGACGACATAAGAGATCATGGTGACTTGATATAACCCACTAATGTGTAATACCAAGTTATAGTAAAATAAGCGTTTGCAGAAAGATAAACCAGACGCTCTTTTAAAATCCAATTATTCACTTTAATTATATTTTAACCTCTCCACGACAACTAATAACAGAACCATTATCCTTCACAAAAAGTATGTTATCATATAATTTACAAATAATATAAGGCTCCAATAAACAGCGATTTGTGTGTAATCATCCTCTCTTACATATTCGAAAGGCCGGTTATTTACTCTTTTTTATTTGACAAACATGATTCTATATTAATACACTGATTAAAATGTTGATAAAAACAGCATGTATCATGATTAACAGTATGTTATACCAATAACCGTAACTGGAATAATGTTGTTGCCTTCATACTTGTGATACTTGTCTGCACTGCTATTTTAATCATAGATTTCTTATCGTTCCAGTCTTCGAAATTAGCACACGCCCGATCGCCCGTGGCGAGTAAAATTACTGCCGGGCACATACAAAAATTCACGTTTGTGGCCCGCCGGGCATGTAAATTATTGAAGCCAATTGACAGTTTATAAAAAAAATCGTAAGCGGTTCTTGATATTTGCAGATAATTTTTTCAATCTTGCTAACAAACACCTTGCCGTAAGTTGTAAAACAATGAAATTCCATTGGTTTTTACAACATGCACCTGCTTGCACACGTCATCGTTATTGTTTTTGACCGATGCAGTTCGGTCACATTCGGTTCTTATCGACGGTTTCTCTAGACATTAATCAAGAAGATGCTTTTTGAATCGATCATTTCAATCAAGTAATACGCTTCCGTTTTTGTCAATGTAAACACATGTCATTGTCGACATAGAGGCTATGCAGTATCTTAGGTATGTTGATGGGGCTAAGCCCGATAAAGCACTTATAAAATAGAAAATTGACAATGATTTAGAGAAAAAGGAAGCCAAGAAATGGTACGAGGACGCCAGAGAACGCTCTTTTCAAGAGCACTGGTGTAACGATCGACCGTCTTAATTCTAGTGACTGATTAGATGTAATTGTATTCACTACTATTGAAAACAATGTTCTGCTTTACTATGTGTAGCATGTAAGTGTTAAAATGTTGTGATTTGTTATAATTTTGGTTAAAAAAGTTTGGGCATGTAAAAAATATGTTGGGCATGTAAAAATTCTTAAGTAACTGGCCCGACTGGCATGTAACTTTTCAAAGCTAATTTCGAAGACTGTCGTTCAGCTGCATACATTACATCCTTTATTGCCGATCTTAAACAAATCGACGGATACTAACACTTTGACGCCAGTAAAGAAACTTTATCTTTAGGTTTTGCACTCTTGGTTAATAATAATAATAATTAAATTATCAATTTCTTACTGCTAATGCATAAGTATTAAAGGAAATATTATATTAATTTTAATCTAAGGTTTTGTGCCACGGCTGACACGGACACGATTGACGAATCCCTGATTGCCACTTCAATCCCACATGCATCTTAATGTCTTTTGTTAAAAGTTTAATTGTCCAAAATAATGCGTTTGTTTAAACTTATAACGTCGACTTTAATCTCCTTTCTTTCGATAAAAACAGATACGGTGTGTACCTAAAAGAAGTTGTTAAACATCACAATCAACGCAAAAAGAATATTACTGGCATTAAAATATGAACATCCTCAATGTATAAATCTTGCACAACACCTTTTGAATACCCTACACGAAATAGTTTGTCTGTATATCAAGAAATAGGTTTAAAGATAGCTTAATACCTCAAATATTATTTAAGCTATGAGGGCATAGCTAAGGGCGTTATAAACTTTCATTGGAATATGCGATAATACGAGGCTGTGGGGAAGTTGAGCTTTAACATTCAATAACGAACATGTAACGAATGTGTATATCTGCATGTACATCGTATCAATGCCGTACATCATAGAGCGTGTCGTTTCTACCTCGGAGTCGGAACATATACACCTAACGCAGGAATAACCGGAGATATGGGTTGGCTCCCCCCCCCCCCAAATGCACGGCAGTGGAAGTCGGTTCTCACACACTGGTTCCGGTTAAGTAGTATGGACTATAACCGTATCAACAACAAAGAGTTTAAATGGTCTTACATGAAAAGACACCACACACAAAAACTGGCACCACAAGATATGCATGAAAGTACCACTGGACATCAGTTATATCTATTCGGCATCTGAACGCAAATATATTACCAATAATTGTATTGATGATCTATTTAATGCCTATAAGGCTGTTTGGTTAAACAGGGGCGAAGCTACTATTAGGCACAGCAGGCCCGGGCCTACATTTTTTTTAAACATGAAAAAAATAAAAATGCTTCAACTTCGAAAAACGAATTAAAATTTTGACCCTGAGGGGGGTGAGGTATGAGAAATATGCATTTCATATTGGCATAACCCTCAGACAATGGTTTCTGGTCGTGTTCAAAGGACATATGTTCCAATTATCAACTCAACTTCTTTCTATGTGCATAGATTGACGCTTGCTTCTTTTCACGTGACTTACACTTTTACATAGATCTACACGTAGATTTACTTGTCTCCCTTTCAACACCACAGTAAGTTGTAATCGATTATCGTTGGATTTTTAAGAAATATTCCGAATGATGAGTATGACCGCGGAAATTTAAAAAGGAGCCCCCGTATCCCGATCCATTGACTGAAGCCGGTACGGTTCGGTCCCTTGATGCCGAACAAAAAAGTGCCGTTATAGACATGCAGACAGTATAATTGGAAAGAATTCCCATGGTTTGACTTGTAAATAAGTGGAGTGTTACAATTTTTAAATGTTTGTCTTGTCCATATTGTTTTGAAGTTTAGTTCTCTGGTAGAAATATAATTCAGTAAAATTTAGTTCTCTGACATTGAGATAAAACAGAAAAATATCAAAGAAAAATAAGCCAAAGTCATATATTCTCTTATCTTATTAGTTGTCTAGATATGCTTCAAATCTCACCACACACGTAATAGGATTTAAACATGTTCAGGGGGAGGACGCCCGGACCCCCGTTTTTATGTATAATATCTGGGCCTACAGCTCAAAATATGCTATGGCAGAGGAGTAAACAAACTTAGAACATATAAGCTTTTTAAGCAAACATATAACACTGAGTCTTATGTTAAAAAATAATATTATACCATAGGTCCCATAGATCGTTGTGGTGTAGCACCACTTAAAATAGAAACTGGACGATATCAAGGAATTATACCAAGAACACGTTTTTGTTTTAACTGTGTAAACCAAGTGGAAGACGAATATCATGTACTTATGTCATATAATCTCTACGAAGATATTAGAGAAAAGTTGTTCACAAAGATATTTGAAATTAATCCAGATGTCACTGAGTATAGTGATGATAACAAATTATGTTACCTATTGTCGATGACGAAATCGTTAAATACAGTACCAAAGCTTGTCAGGATATACTAGTCACCAGACAAAATACCTTGTATAGATAGGGAATATTTTGTAAATATGTGATGCTTATTGTACTAGCGTGTTTTTGTTTTTTGTTTTATGTCACATTTTAAACAAATGATTTTTATAATATCATGTTCTACAGCGTTTTTATCATCATATATGTCATAACAGTTGTACATATATACATAGGTGTGTCTCTCATAACTTATACTGAGTGGTTTTGTACATGTCTTTTATTTTTACCATATTTTTATATGTTTATCTGTAATACCATGTACGAACGTAAGACGTTAATAAACTATCTGTCTGTCTGTCTGTATGTCTGTCTGTGCATTATTTTAGTAAAATATTCAAACAATAGAAAAGAGGAGGAAATTATACAATGCACGCGATGAAAAGATTGCTACAAAATGCAATTAAAGCCGAAATTCGGTGATATGTTATTGGACCCAAAAAACGCTTAACATGAAACGAATTATATTAAGGTTATAATCTCTTTAAAATACATTTTCGAGCGACCCGTACACATACATCCTTTCTAACAAGTGAGCTTTATGTCTTTATTGTATCATTTAACAATTGTACAATAATGATCCATTACTATGCCAATACAATCATTAGAAAATAGAATTTACACCATGTTAAACCCATAACCGTTAATGGAAATATGTTGTTCTGCACATATATGCAATTCTTATTTGAATAATGGGTATTGAATCATTAACCTGCGTGCAAATAAAAACCCGCACCGCTGAGTCAATCTGTGACGAATGACTGGATGACAACACGTTTACGCCCTTAAAGCAATCGTTACTTCAAACATCGGTTCTAGCCGCTTATTTATACATGAGACCCGTTATTGTAGTATTCTACGGTAGGTTTAACCCGGACTCATGAATATTCCGTTGAAATCAGTTGATAGCAAAAGCCAATTAATCTGTCAGTATACCCATCGTGTGTGTATAGTTCAAAATACAAATCACATTATCAAACCTAAACGTTCCACTATTAAGCGAGAAAGACTTAAATCAAAATCACATAAGTAAATTAAAATGCTTTTGCATTTAGGCGATGGAAACTATACAAGCATACAAAAGCTGTGTGTGATATTGTTCAGTTTATTGATTATTTAAGTGTATGAGTTTGTGTTTGTGTTTTATTAACACATCTTAAATTCGCAACTGCCCATTCTTTGGAATACAAACGTACACAACTTCAATTGAATAGATATCTTTTGAAATGGCTATATTTTGGTTAAATTTCTTACACAGTCAATAACGTACCAGTAACCATTTACAAAAACAGACAGTAATCCTAATTCTGCCGCCACAATACACTAAAACACTGAATGGACATACTATTCATGTCATAGTCGTTTCATTCCATAAAGGTACACATACGTTTTGATTTTGCTAAAACACTTTTAACATTAAAATATCTAGAACATACAATATCCAGTAGAATTGCGGAAAACATTTACCGTATCGTATTATCAAGTCCTAACTGTATACATACTAAATACAAAAGAAACAGCAAAATATGGAAATTTAATGTTAATCAATGATCACATTATTCGTATTCTTTTTAAATAACCAGATTTTCGCAAAATATGAAGACTCGCAACGCAACTGGTAAAATTAAAATTAATGTTAAAAATACTATAAACCTCTTTTAATAAATTGACGGAATGTTTTGATTATTTATAATTTCGCGCACACTCATAAAAAGAACACACCCAATATTGTATTAGTGTGTCCCTTTATTCAGGGCTGTGAAGTAAAAGTACTTAACGATAGTATGACTGTAAAACTGCACATTATTTAGATCGCATTTCACTCATACGATTCAAATTATTAAATACACGGCGTTCACTTCCTTAAAAATAACAACTTTACGCGCATACTTTAGACTGATTCGGCATCTAAATAGCTCCTTATACGTGTTCACTTTTAGCTGTATGTTGAATAATCTATTATAGAGAATACTATGTTAGTATCATTGTGTCCGTAAATTTATCCGACGAGCTTGCGGACAACTAAGGTTAGTAGTACGCGTTACAAGTCGGTCTGCTCATAACTACGCTAAGAAAGATAACCACCGCATGCATTCATAATCGGAGGCTATTAATATATGCTGATAAACAAGTATAGTGGGGTGTTGTGTAACCTCGTTCATAGTGCATGCTGCTTAAGCAGGGTTAAATTTGATATGCCTGTGAAACAATCATTTGTTCTCAACAGATAGCGGCGATCTTTTGTATTCACAGGTGCTAACAACGCAATAGTAGAAGGTAAAGTTTGTTTACATTCACAGTTCTCAATTAATAAAACGTTGAACATTAGTTCTCAAATTACTACAGGTAAAATATAGGCAACAACGAAAATGATATATAATTGCTAAACTTTGAAATAAAGTTTGCAATTTACGTTTCTATATAATTAAATTGAAAATAAAAAATAAACTATTGTGTTTGTTAACTTTTTAGTCGCATATTCACCGTATGAAATGTGTGTTATCATTGCCAAACAACACATTAGTGTAAGTAGATAAAATCATACTTCGGGAGTACCACACATTAGTGTTTAACACTAACTTAGTAGATAAAAATTATACTACGGGAGTGAACATCATATGTGTCTTCACATGCCTTATCATGAGTATATTTCTTCACCATCGAAATAATTATGTCTTATTTTTATATTTGATTTACACGCAGTTTTCTTTCGACACATTTTATTCACACTTTCATAGCCGCGTCATGCGAAAATGGGTCTCATGCGTTAAAACAAGTGTATCTTAAGCCCAACCTGTGCATTTGCGCAGTCTGCCCCTCCCGCACCCTCCCCGTTTGGGCCCCCCAGTCAACATTTCCTGGGTACGGCCCTGGTTAGTAGATAAAAATTATACTACGGGAGTGAACATCATATGTGTCTTCACATGCCTTATCATGAGTATATTTCTTCACCATCGAAATAATTATGTCTTATTTTTATATTTGATTTACACGCAGTTTTCTTTCGACACATTTAATTCACACTTTCATAGCCGCGTCATGCGAAAATGGGTCTCATGCGTTAAAACAAGTGTATCTTAAGCCCAACCTGTGCATTTGCGCAGTCTGGTCAGAGGCGATGCTGTTCGCTATAAAAATCTACCAATGTGTTATGGTTTTATTGTGTATCTCCTGACCGGACTGACAGATGCACAGGCTGAGTGTGCTATACATATGATGGGCGCATATGGAATAAGACCCATTTTCGCATGACGAGGGTCATTAAAATTCTCATTGCGAATTGTAAATGGCACAATTTAGCATAATCCTTTTCGATACATAATTGAATTCAAAATAACAAACTTGTAAATAAGGGCAGCCTATCCAGGCATTTGGGAACGATTTCCAGGCGTGCTGATCGAGTAAGGCAAACATTTGTGGTTCTACTTGGATAAGAAAACGATTTCCTCTTATAGTGACACTATACTATATATTTGTTTTCTCATCTTGAAAGCAAAACTGTGTTTATCGATAGTTAATTATATATTCCCCGGGCAATTTAGTGAACGAGTACTTACCCTGAAATCCTGCGAGGTTGATTTTAACGCGTAATTGTAACTGGGCCACAATTTGTGTCGTTTGAACATACAGAGAGTAGTCAGGAATTCCTTACACTGGATAGGGATACATCCTTTGCGCTTAGCACAGACACGGTGATGTAGCCAAAGTTCATAGGTTTTATCTCGAATCAGCCTATGAAATATTCGAATATATTCATGCGTGTCTGCTGGCGTTATGTACAAGTCATTTAAGGTGAAAAGCTGGGTAAAACAGCTATGCCGAAAAAGCGCAATAGTGCTCTATACCCATGTTTAGGTCAGAGTTGTTGACACCGTGTGAACTGCTAGGGTAAAAAAGAAATGCATGAACAACAAAGTACGGGTCAACAGGGCTGTCTTTATGACTACCTAATTCGTGAGTAAAAAGTATTGTTTACATATTTATTTTTTGTTTATTTTTAGCTCGGCGTTTTCGGAGAAAACCCGAGGTATTGTCATAGCCAGCTCGTCGTCCGCTGTCCGCCGTTCGACGTCCGACGTCCGCCGTCCGACGTCCGCCGTCTGACGTCCGCCGTCAGCCGTCTGACGTCCGCCGTCCGCCGTCCGCGTCGTGCTAAAACCTTAACATTGGCTCTAAAATCAAAGAGCTTCCACCTACAACTTTGAACTTCATATGTAGATGCACCTTGATGAGTTCTACACGCCACACCCATTTTGGGGTCACTAGATCAAAGGTCAAGGTCAATGTGACCTCTAAAAAAACAAAAAATCTGACAAGCTTTCATTTATTTGAAACAGCACCCGTAGCCGAGCGTGGCACCCGTTATGCGGTGCTCTTGTTATAAATTACCTTATTGTATATTTAGAGTTTGTATATGGTGTCAAAAATCAAAAGTTTTGTACAATGAATTTCCATAATGAAATTATATTCTTAGTAAGATAGGTATTCGATATTCCAACAATATTCATTTAATATGATGGTGATTGCAAATTGTCTTTTTATTCAGTTCTCATTTACATTTTCATC